>NW_025408013.1:15210-25886 GCF_008403515.1 Naegleria fowleri | reverse complement strand
TTTCATCTCTGCCTCGAGAAGATGAACATCACCCCAATGGCGAATCACATCACTCTCTCATCACCTTGGAGAAGAATCCGACCAGCAGTAGTACTACTCACTCTCTGCATTCAAAGAGTTCCAGAGTCTTTGACTATGAATTTTGTTCAAATTTTCAACAAGCCATTCACTACATGTTGTTCATTCCGTGGCTCATGACCTCGTCGGATGATATTCGATATTGTGACACAGAGATTCCAGATCGGCTACCAAAGGCTTCCTCCAAGTCGTCGCAACGAACTTTCCACAATAACACTCGAAGAGCTACTCGAAGTTGTCGATGGCAAAAGTACATGATAGCTCCCTATTGGATCTCATGTTGTATCGCATCTTTTCTTCTGGAAGCACCACAGAGATTGTTGCGAATTACTTTTATACTATTCTTAATATGCAAGATGGTTTCAGGTAAGTCGGGTTTTGTGTGTGAATTCTCATGTGTAGCTCATTGACTATTGGTTGGATGACGGAAACTGAAATGTGTGGAAACTATTTTTTAGGTATGCTTTTGAAACGTATTTATACTGTTGAGATTTGTGTTCAAAAGACAATGTTTACTGATGGGATCCCTGTTGTTGATCTTGTTGATGGTTGGAGCGTTTGGCTTTATTTTCCTCTTTGTAGCGGGCAAGTGAGCGCTGACGCTGAACGTTTCAGTACTGAGACAAGAACACTGACATGATGAATCTGCATCTCATTGCTTCTGTACGTCATGTCTTGAACACAAATTCAGAGGTCTTCTTCCATTCTGCAATTAACCTCTCAAATATTGCGGATAGGCCGGTTGGTGCTGGAACTCCACGGAACACTAGTGTTGGCGCATATGTATGGTAATTCAAACTGGATGAAGAATATTTTTGAGCGAATAAAAATTCTCAAAACACCTTGTGGCCGAAACACACTTTTCATAAACATTCAAGTGGTACGTAGAGGTTGGTGGTAGTGTTGGTGGGGCAACAAAGCCTTTTACGACTAATTCTATCCTATTCATTTTGGATAACAAACGAAAATTATAATTTGCCTGATGATCCTGTGATTTTATTGGCACGACTATGATGATATTGTCATCGCTTCCTCTCATCTTGTGTTTTGATCTCATGGTTACTTCTTCCTCTACTCCTTGTACACCTGTTTCACTGTCTATATGATACCTGTTTGGCTGAAACATCACCTTTTGGATGATACCCATTTCCTATCCGGTTTAACAATGTTTCATCATCTTGTTGAACCACCATGAATGATTACATCGATTATTGTCGCGTTAACGATGATTATAACCCTCTGGTCTGACCACCAAATTCTCTCATTTTCATATCACACGACTCCTTTTCACTCTATCATCAATGATAACACTCACCGAAATTTTGATTAATTACCATTGCAACCTCACATTTTAATAGTACAATGCCAGAACTTGATCTCATCATTCAAGAAGCCCAAGGGCAGATTGGACAACTTCAATCCGTCTTCAGGGATGCCTCGGTACTGATGTCTCCATTGTTGTGGATTGGGCTACCTTTGAACAAAATATTCAACAAGATCTCCTTCCTTTCTCATACGAAGTCTTGTGCTCGTGGAATGGATTCTTGGTTCTCGGTAAAATTGTTGATACTCTCCAAACGATGATTCAAGAGTATGGAGGAAATGCCCGTGAAGTCATTGCTCGCCAATTGGCTCAAGTTAGACTTCAATGTATTGCTGTTCCACCACCAAAACCAGTCGGAAAAGAATTAACCACAGCAGAGAAACACAAACAAAAACTGGAAGAAGCTGAGAATCCAACCAAACCAACCATTACTTTGAAGGATGGAGCAATGACAATTTCTGTTCAGTTAGGTTTGGGTGCCGCCGGTGTTCCAAGTTATTCCTATGTGAGTGAGACTCTGAACGCCTTGTTCGGAGTGAGTGCATCCTATTTTAAGCAGGTTTTGGAGGATCGTATTGCCAAGACTAAGGAGGAAATCAAGAGAGAAGTCGACGATCCAAACTTTGATATTGAAATTGTTTTTGATTGGCAAAGTTTCCAAAACGCTGGAAATATGGACTCTGCTTTGAATAATATGGGTATGTTGAATTTCATTGGCACATTCATTTTCATCGCTCACTTGGAACATTGTAAAATTAACTTGTAAAATTATTTGAACAAACACAACAACAGCTCGTTGGGATTGTTGGTACTCCCTTCAAACATTGCCTCGTGCTTTCAGATGGGCCAAGTCCGATTATCCAGTCACACATGAACGATTGAAGAAATCTCTCAAGAGAGTTGTGTTTTCCAATGCCGAGGATGACGGTGTTGAGAAGAGATATTGGCACAGCTATGCCATGTTGACCAATGGAACATTGGAAATGAGAGGTGTTTACAGAGAATATTGGGGTTATATTTACAGCTACGATGTAACACGAGCAGTTGCTTATGGATGCATCCTCGACGAGGCTGATCAAGCTTTTGAAAATAATGAAACTCTAGATAATGAGAAATTGGACATTTTGGTTCGTGCTGTTCGCGAAATTTGTTCCTCTAGTGCAGTCAGATATGGAAACTTGAAGCCACTCATTGAACTCTCAAAGAGAAAATGCTTCCCTCAATTGGACGAAATCGATCAAGAAGCTGTTGAAATTTGCTTGAAAACATACTATAAGGAAGTCATGTGTAAGAGTAACAAGAAGGATGAAAAGAAGGATAAAAAGATAAGAAGGAAGAAGAAAGAAGGAAGATGATGACGAAGATGGAGATGAACCTATCCACGAAGAAGAGGAAGGCGAAGAGAAACAAGAATACAACGAGGACGCACCATTCCCAGAGACAGTCATTAAGGCCTACTCGATCAACAAGACTAACTTTAGAGGACAAGTACAAACTCGTCTCGCTGTTATTACCAACAAGGCTCTTTACACATTTGCCTTTGACTACAAGAAGAAGGAACTCATCAAGAGAAGAGCTCACCGTTATGTTTATAACAACATTTACTCCACTAGATATGGCCCTCTCAGAGAAGACAACATTCAAGTGGTCGGAGGTGCTGCGGGCGCTATTGCAAACGCTGCTCAAGACTTGATGAAGGATTTGTCAAACTATGGTCTCAAGATTTATACCAATATCATTACATCCATGAAGGAAAGAATGACAGAAAAGGCCATTTCAAAGGCAGTCAAAAGTTTGTTTTCAAGATTTTGAAATTCCTTGTTGAAGATGTTCTTACAAAGGCCATCGGAACTGAAAAGGAACCTGTTGTTGATATTCCTGGTTTGCCAAAATTCAACAGCCCTGGATTCTTGCTTAGAACAGCTGCCACCAGTTTGTACAAAGACAAGGTTGATACCCAAGTCAGCGTGAATGGTCTTCCACAAGCCAATGTGGCCCATTCCTTGGAGGTTGCTTCTGAAATGTTTGACACACTCTCAGAGACTGTTGAATTGGATCTTCCAAACTTGCCTAACATGAAGCTAACTAATTTGCTTCTTCAAATTTGTGAAATTTTGGAGCAGTACAATGACGATATGGATTTGGAAATTCCAAGTTCTATTACCATCAGTTCTCTCATCAGAAGTATCAACCATGCTGTCTACAACTTGGAACAATCTGGTAAAACACCTACTCGAATTTGAACAACCAAAGGAGTTGCCCTATCAAGACATGATGGCCTTGTTGAAGGGAGCTTTGGAAAATTACAAGAATAAGACTGAATTTGACAATACTGCAGTTAAGAATTTGGCCACTGGTGAGACATTCCCCAAGTTGCCTGACCTTATTGAACAATTGAGCTCTGTTGCAGTTCCTCATATCAAATTTGATCCATATCCACCAGTACTTGTCGCTGCTATTTTGAAGGCCATTGCTGGTTACCTTGGTAAATACAACTTGCCAGGTCTTAACTTGCTTGAATTGAAGATTCCAGGTCTAAGTTTACCAGGCTTGCCAAGAATCAGTTTACCAGGTCCACCATTGCCAGGAATTCTTTCCAAACTCAAGCCTCCAAGTGAACCTTCAAGAGAAGAGTTTATTGTTCAAGTCAACAATCCAAATAAGGCGTTGTCTAAGTTCTTGAGTGCTCAATTCTGTTATCTGATCTATGGTGCGCAATCGAGTTCATTGTATCCTTATTGGCCTTGGAGTCCATGGGAAACCAGTTATATCTCTGTTCCTGTTTCTGTTGTGTCAATGATTTACAACAAATCAGGAGGAAAAGGAAACAAGGACAAGGCTGAAAAGAAGTAAGCAATTTGTGTATGAAATATAAAACATGATTCCAATAATTTTTCAATTCAAATCAATTTCATTTAATATGCTCAAAAATTTAATGTGGTGCAAACGAGTAGATTGTTGTTTTTGTTGTCCGTTTGGCATTTAAAGAGATTCGTGTGCATACAAAAACATTAAGGGCGTCTGTTCATTTCATTTGAAGCTTCTTCATCTGGTTTTTCATAAGAACTTTCATACTCCTCTTTCCAATAATAATACAATGGTATGTGTGAATTATGTCCAAACAAACTTCCAAACTTGTACATGTAGACCAAACCCCACAAAACACCCCAATAATGGTTCCAACAATAACTTGAGTCCACGTGTGTTGATAATCCAACACTCGAGAAAATACCCCAATCCAAACAGCACATGCCAATATCAATAAAGTCACAAATGGAAAGAAGAGAATTCCTCTTCGAGCAGTACTTGTGAGAGAACCATTTCTATGATTGTACTTGTTTCGATCTTGCATTAAGGAGAGCTATTTAGTTTCAACAACAATTCCACAATCCATCCATGCATCATCATCATCCACAACAACCATCAATTCAACAAGAGTTCCATAAAAGTTTACATTCCACAACAACCATCAATCAATTCAGTAATATTATTTTACAATGAAATCAAACACAAACCGCACTTTCAACACTTACAGCCTTTGTTTTCGCAAACAAGTACAACAAGACATAAATCCATACAGCAAACAAATTCGAAGCATGTCCACTCGGGAAAGCTGGAGTGATATTCACTTTCATGCCTAAATATCTTTCCGGATGTGAACAAATCTCTTGAGGTAAATAATAGGTAATGGAATTGAATGGATTGGCTCGTTGTTTGTGAAGAGCTTGAACTCGAGACGGAATAGGATTGCATTCGGAGAGAAAACTTGGTCGGTAATCGGGATAGAAGAACCAAAAGAACATCATGAATAACATGCTGAAACCTGGAAGTGTGTTTTTCAAATTAGGATATTAAATAAGTTTCCATATTTGCAATAATATTTTATATATTTGTAAATATTATTATTATATATTATATTTTTCCATATATATACATCAAAAACAATGTATACAAAAATATTATACAACTTACACAAGGACTGAATATATCCCAATAACATGTGATGCAAATCATGAATATTCCTTATAAACACCAACTGAAACACCAACAAGGATCCAATCGGCACACTCACCACAAACACAATCACAATCAAATTAAATGGAATTGTCTGAACTCCCAAATTGGGATAACCAATACGTGGATCATCCAAACGAAAGTACAAGGTTTGAGGATATGGAACATGGAACACAATGAGAGCAATGACACCTGTCACGAGGACGACAAGCCATTCCATCACATAATCAAAGACAATGTGACAGGTTGTGGATTTGGAGTAAAATTCTTTTTAAATTGTAGGAAGAACTGAGGAAATGAGGATTGGAATTGGTTGTGTTGGTCCTGTGTGGTTTTGGTTGTTGTTGTTGTTTCGTCTTCTTGAATCTGATTCATGATGTGTGGATGAGTGAAAACGTTTCTTTTTTCCAAATTCTCGAATTTGTGACATTATTTTGAGCAATCGGTGATTCCACATGTCTTTGTTGACCTCCTCGTGCATCCTCATCATCATTTGGAGCATTGTTGGCCACCACAGAATGACTCGATGGAACAAATTCTCTCATGTTGAGGTTTGAAAAATTGTAAAACGTTTTTCAGTGAACACTAAAAGGAAAGTGCTGAAAGAAAGGATCGAAAGTGCGAATCGGAATTCTGACCTGCAGGAACGACATCAGAAGGATTGATGATGATCATGGAGTTGTTGTTGTTGTTGCTCGTTCCAACTGTGGTTGCAAGAGTCATTCGTTCAGGATTTTTTCAATTAAAGTTTCTCCATGTTGAGGTTGTGATGGTTCCAAAACGTTGGAATTAGACACTGCACACGGGTGGGGAGGATCATCATCCTCTTGTATCATTAATGTGATCGTTGCTAATGACTTGGATTTGTTCTTGTCTTGAGAGGAATTAAGAATGGGAGAGGTGAATTCTTGAGTATTTGGTGGAGATTGTTGTTGTTGGTGGAGCTGTGGATGAGAAGAAGTCTCTGGTTGGTGTGGTAAGGGTTGTTGCATTTTGTTTTTGTTTGGATAAGAATTCTTGCTCGACTTGATATCAAGTCGATGAACATTCTAAAAAGGAAATGATTCAAAGATATCATCTTCAAAGAAGTGAAAAAACCGTAATAGAGACAGAGAGTGATTGTTACAATGTAACACGCTCAAAGTGACTTTGTGGACAATTTTTGCGCATATTCACACGTAAGGACAAGTTCCATCGCAAAATCTGATCCTCAATCTCAAATCCTTCCATTCCCAACCATTTTCAATCCAAACAACAACGAAATCACAACATGCCACCAACCACTAAAAAATGTTTCAAGGTCATTACGGACCCGCTGGAGTTCTTCACTTCTTCTTTCCCGATGTGAGTTTGGTGTGGCTTTTGGTTTCCACACAACTCATCGATATTGCCTATTTCACACTTCAATTATTGTGTCAAATGAACGTGTCGCACGAGTGTCCGTATGATTTTCTGTGTCATGAACATGCGACATTTAATGTGGAATTAATGAGAAGGAATGCCATTTTCCTTCCGATATTCATTCGGAATATTCACATTCCTTGACAGGTTCTTTGATCTTGACATTCATTCTTACCATCTTGTATTCAATGGTTCAAAAATTCAACTCTAAGAAGAGCGTGTCCAATCTTCATCATCATCACAGATCCTTCTTGTCCTTGTATGGCGTTCTGTTTTTAGGTGTGGTTTCACATTGGGTGTTGGATGTCCTTGTACACAGACCTGATGTCACTCTCTTTCCTCCATTCACTTCGGTAAGGATTGGATTGGGAATGATTGGAATTTTGGAAAAATTCAGATCAAAAGTTTTGGAGTGCCTTTGTGGTGTATGGTTTGACAGCGACAGCAGTGAATGTGTATGCCTACTTTGGAGATGACACTTCAAAGAGAGCAGATCAGGTGGTGGATGGGTCTCCGGTGCCTCCTGATTTAGTGCCATTGATCTTTGTGTTGTATTTGGTTGCTTTTAGTGTGTCGTACTTTTGGATTCCAGTTATGGAGTGAATCGTGATGAAGGTGATGTCAAGAAGTGGGAATAAAATCCATGTCATATCCGTTCATGCGTATCTTTGGTTGGTCCACTTTGTGGAAATGTCAACAATCATATCAGTCTACACATCATACTCTTATCATCTGCATACCTTTTCTCACCATTTCCACATGGAAAAACAAGGGAATGATTGTATTATTGTCTCATATGAAAATAGGGGAAAGAACTGCAGAAAAAATCTTTACAGTAATTTACATGATACAGATGCATCTTTGTTTCCTTCATTTTCAATTTCATATGCAGTCACTCACAAAATTTTCATCAAGCACACACTTCCACCATGAAAAGCATTGTTTCAATTATTATCATCATGATGCATTATCTCCATCCATATTTCTTCTTTGCAGAGGAATTGCTTTGTCTCGATTTTTCCAATCTCTCAGCCATTTCCAATTCTCGTCCTGTTGCTTGTTGGGCGAGGAATGAAATTTGATTTTTTGTTTTTGCAACCTTAACACGGTGCTTGTTTCCTGCTCCTTCCACTGTAAAGTTAAATTGTTTGAGAGCTTCTTGTTCATCCTTTGTCATGTAAATTTCTCGCTTGTGTTTTTCAATGAGAGCTCTTCTTCTTTCCACCTCTAAATTCACCAACTCACTCGCTCCATGTTCTCCCACGTCCACAATTTCGACTTGTCCTAGTTGATCCCCACATCAATGCCTTGACGTTTCATTTCTGCGAGAATATCTTCGGGAATGGATTGTGGATTTGTATTATCTTGCTCTTGAATGTCTTTCAGGCTGTTATAAATTTCTTCCTCGTCCTCTTCCTCTCGTCCTAGGTTATATTCATCTTCATTTTGTTCATTCAAGGGTAATCTATCTTTTGATTTTGGAAAGTATAACTTGGTAGTATCCTTTTCTTCGTGATCCGACGAAGAGACTTCTTCCTTCGTGGTCTCCGATTTTGTTTTTACCTGGTGTGGTTGAATGAAACATGTGATCCTCCTCATCGTTGAGTTCTTCATCGCTGTCATCATCGAGAAATCGTTCTTGTTCTTCAAACAATTTTCTCTTATTTGTTGTTGATGTTGTTGTTTCAGATGATTCTTTAGAATTATTAAAAGTGAGTGCTCGGCGAGTTGCATCAAGAGAGCTTTTTGAGCACTCGGAACCTTCTTTCTCTTTGTTTTTCTTTTACCTTCCGTTATCGTGGTTGTTGATGAAGACGATGATGAAACATTGTTTGTGGTTGTTTTGGTGGTAGAAGGAGCGTTATGCACAAAATTCGATGGTTGATTTGGAGATTCGGAATAATTATTTGTCCTTGATGAAGTTGATTTATAATTAAAATTTGATACTCCAACTTCATCATCTATGGATTCAATAATCACTTCCTCTTGATCGGATTGCTTTTTCGTACTTGTCGTAACGACTACTGCTTCCTCTTGTTGTTTGATATTATTATTCAATTTCGTTTTTCAGCATTGCTCTTGTTGTTTGTAGCCAAAGACATGTTGGTTGCTCTGCTTGGAGCGAATGATGCTGATGATTCATCTTCGGAATCAGAACCATACTGCGCAAGAGATGAGAGCATTTTTAATTTTTTAATTTTGAAAATTATTTCATGAATTCGCCTCTTCAATCTACACAGTAGTCTTATGTGTGAGCAACGAGTTTTTCGCTGGATGTGTGAGCAGAGCTTCGCTTGGATAATGGACAAGAATTAGTCCAGCGAAAGTCGTTGCGCACGCATAAGAAGGCGTATCGATAGATTCAACAAAAGATCACGTTTTATTCAACTCCTTCAACAAAATCAAAATAACAGTAATGTTATCCATGGAACCATCCTTGAGAGCTTTTTCAACAAGTTTTTCACAAGCTTTTCTTGGATCTTTGAATTGTTGAAGATAATTATAGACGTTCTTGACTGCTTCAGACGAGGACATGACATCCCAAAGACCGTCACATGCAATAATGATGAAATCAGAGTCTTTGGTTAGTGTAAAGTGAGAAACATCAGGAACGACGCTCACAAGATTTGAACCCTTCTTTTTAAACTCAAAATCTCCGAAGGCTCTTGATACGGCAAGAGCTCCATTCACTCTTCCAAATGAAACAATTCCTCCGTTTTTTTCAATCCTCATCCTCTCATCCTTATTGCTTGGTTTGTGATCTTCTGAAAGTTGAATAGCAAAACCTTTGTGGGCGAGAACACACCTTGTGTCTCCAAGGTTTGCGACATATAAATCATCGTTCCTTAAAACACAAACATTGGCTGTACAACCAGCATAATATTCTTCTGCTGAAAAGAGCGAATCGTCTGAACCTCCGAACAACTTTTGCTTGAATTCAATGTCACAAGCTTCAAAGCTGGTAGAACCAATCAAAGTTAATGAGGGGCAAGGAATAATTTGTGGTCATGTTTATGCAAAATGCATGTCATGGACTTACCTTTCAACAAAGGCCCTAACAATGTCCTGAAGGAAAAATCGATTACTTGCCAAAATTTGAAATAAGTTCTTCGTCATTTGTCGATCGTTAAGAAAAGTAATATTTTGTTTGCGAGAAGAATGTCAATACAGAAAAGCATTTTCAAAATAGAATGATCAAGGTAACATCTTCAACAAGGTCAGATCATTTTCAAAACCTACCTCTTTACAATGTTGTGCACATTCAGGTCCGCAATGCCCGTCAAAAACACCAAACATGGCATGAAATCGAAAATTTGGAGGTTGGCTAAGAGCCTCTTCAATGTTCTTCACAAAGAAGTGCTCATCTTCCATGGTGGGTCGTTTGCCTTGCACTTGCTGAAGAATAGGAGAGTTTACGAGATTGATTATTGAATAGGTTGTCACAAAGGTTAGCTATGGATGGAATGGCATGAACAGATATACTGCGATGCAATGAGTTTTTGACCTTATCAATTTTCAACTCCTCCATGATGGACTTTTTACTGGGGTGGTCGATCCCTTACTGCTCGTACTGCTTGCAGAGGACGACGACGACGAAGACGGTGAAGAGGAGGCACTCACCTGGCGAGTGATCTTTCCCATTCCATTATTTGCAGAGGATTGAATATTTCTCCTTGGCTCAATAGCAGTGCAGTTACGAACGAGAGGAGAAGGAATTTCTTTGAAGGGAGAATTCAATCCACCCGCTGGGGAAGTCTGTAAGGATGGTTGTTGACTTGATTTGGTCGGAGTGGATGGGATCATTGATAAGGCTGTTGATCGGAATACTTTGGGAGAGGTGATTCCATTTTCCATGAGT
>NW_025408013.1:7998-15200 GCF_008403515.1 Naegleria fowleri | reverse complement strand
GATGGGGTTCTTGGTCCAGAATTAATGACAGACATAGTGTTGTGTTGAACAAAAGTGTTGCTGGTGCTTCCAGATGGCGTCTTGTTTGAGGGAGAGGTTATTATTGATCCATTTGTGTTGTTGGTCGTGTTGTTGTGGCCCGATGAACCGCTGGGGGATACAATCGTTGAGGGTATTTGGGCTTCATTTCCACCCGAATGACTCGGAGAGACGAGTCCAAAACCTCCTTGATAGGCTCCCACATGAATCATGGCTGGCCTCTTGACTGCTTTCTGAGGTGATCCAATTGTCATGGTGTGGTTGTTAGTATTATTATTTCCTATTATATTTGTTGCATGATTGTTGTGCTGTTGTTGATAATGATGATGATGATGATTCCCATTATTATTATTATTGTTGTTGTTGTTGTTGTTGTTGTTCGTGTTCATCGTCCCATGATGAGTTTGTCCCGAAGAATGCGGCGATGCGATTGGAGAAGAGAGAACCATGACTGTAGATGACGCACCCACCGAATGAGCGGGTGATGAAACGGCCGCCGCAGTAAAACTACTCAAACCCACTGGCCGCATTTTTTAGTGACATTTCCGTAGGGAGGGTTTGCCAAATGGAGAGAGGTATATTTTTCGAGGTTCGAATGGATCGCGTGGTGGAGACTGTACAGTAACAAGCAATGATTCCATGCGCGGGTTTGTCCATTGAGAGAGAATCATGTCTCTTTCGCAGAGGTTGATTGTTCGCGAACAGTCGCTCAATAATTAATTAGATTCACTCGCTGCAAGACATTAAATTTATAGGAATGCAGAATTGACTTTGGCTTGTTCGTAGAGCTCTTTCAATCGAGTTTCGAGTTCTTTTCGTTCATTTTCATCCTTACAGACATTGAGCTCTTCTTTGACACTTTCAATGAGAGCTAGGAAGAGCATTTCATCTTCGTCACTATTTCCAAATCCTTCATAATTGTCATTGAGAGAGCTTGGAACAATCATTTGAGGATAGGAAGGTGATTGGAAGAAGGAGTCATTGTGAGCAGCTTCTCTTGGTATGGAAATTTTTGAGGATGCAGAAGGGTTCTTTTTCGCTGGTGACTCTGAGGTAGAATCTAAAAATCAGTAAAGTATTCTCCTTCTCCATGTTCAAGAGCAACTGGGTATGGTGTCATCATATGGAAAAATATGGTGTGTTGTTAGAATGGATTCAAAAGTGATGGACATCTTAACATGGAATACATTCTAATTAGTCATGATACTTACTTTGTCGACCTTTTTCTGTCACAACTCCTACGTCATTCTTGTGAGCCATTGAACCTTTTGGAATATCCTTATTTTCCAATTCCTTATCATTGCTAACAAGCACATTGTAGAAGAAGATGCACACAGAGTCATACATAAAATCGGGTCTTGCACTATTGTGATCTCCTTCGAATCGAATCATATTCTTGTCACCTGCATAGGTTTCATAGAGCTTTTCAGAGTGATGAATTTTGATAAAATCATCATTCTCGGCATGAGCAAAAGTGCAGGAACAAAACAGGAGCCAGCACATTCAATAGGTGCACATGAACGAATATCAAAACCAGCTTTTCCAATAATTGATTTTCTAATAAGATTAATACCCATTTTGATCATCTTTTCGGTATCCAAGATTGATACGAGTGAACGAGTTCCATTGCTAAATCTTCCAAAGATGTGAATGGACTGTCAACAACAATTCCAGCAATACTTTGATCTATGGATGCATACATGATGGATGTAGCAGCACCCATCGATCGGCCCCACAAGCCAATTCTACTCACCCTCTTGGTTGACCATAAATATTCAACAATAGTTCCAACATCCTTGCTTTCGCAATTTCCAGTGACACATAATCTCCTTCAGATAAGCCAGATCCTGTAAAGTCAAAAGCAAACACTGTTATATTGTATGGAAGTAAAATACTGTCATGTGTTGTAGTTTTGAATTTGAAAACGGGAGTTGAGTGTCGAGAACAAGAATGTATGATCATCATTGTGTTGTCAAAAGACCAAGCAGGTCATGTGATATGTGGGTCATGATCACACACGAATGGCACGTGCAGTATTGAAAATTGTGGGGCAAATGATATTTTGACGAATGATTCCAATTAGACCAATATAAATATCAAGCACAATGTCAATCATAAAAGTTGAAGTGCGATAAATCCAAAGCAACTTTGACACTCACCTGACAGCGTCTAATGCATCACATCTTGATCCACAGTTACCATGACAATAAATCACGCAAGGTAACTTTTCCTTTGTTCTTTGCGATTCAATAGGTTGATAATGTGAGCATTCAATAACTTTTCCTCTCGAGTTTGTCAACTGAAAATCCTTTCTTTCAAAAATTCGATTATCAAGAGTAAATAATTTAGGTCCGAGTGCAATAGAGGGTTCATAGATACATCGTTGGGGTCGGATGATCAAGTTACAAATCTCATCCCATAAATTTCCAATGTTTTTGATATTAAAATTCATAGTGTACGATGAAAAGAGTGATGAGGAGGATATTTGGTATGGTACAGTAAAAGAAAATTTGGTGATGACAACTATAATAATAATAATTATAATGGATTATTCTGTAGTGATGAATTGTCGACGTGTTGTTGGAGATGGTGATGATGATGGACCACGTGATGACGATTTTTGAGTCCAAATTTGATAGGAATGACAACAAGGAGATAGAGAGCGGATATCGATATCGGGTCCAGTATTGGGAACAGGAGGAGAGTGATGATGTTTTGAGGTTGATGAACTTTGGGATTCAGAAATACAAAGAACACCACGAATATGTACGATTCGTAACGTGTTTGTTTGTATTCAAATAGAAATAGTCCAATTATATGACCACAGACTTTCTGAAAAGAAGAGGTCCAAAGGGATTTGAATATAATAATTGTAAGTGGGATACGATGATGATCATAGAGCATCAACAAACATACCCTAGCTGCAAGAATTGTGGTTCTTGATTCCGCGGAAATGTCAAAAAAACGAACGGAAGGGTTGCTCTATGTGGTGAATCGTCAGCGATATATTTTTTAGTGTTTTTGACTTCTAACATACCCTAGCTGCAAGAATTGTGGTTCTTGATTCCGCGGAAATGTCAAACAACAATGTCAAACAATGGCATGAAACACAAGGATACAATGTCTCACAGAATTAAGGACACTACTGTGGGAATATGAGTGATAGGTGGATAACGATTGGTGTTTCCTTCATTTTGTAAAGATGCGGATCATTAATGATGTACAAATGAAAAACATTTTTGCAACACAAATCATAAAAGTACAATTTCAACAATCTTTTCGAACCATTTGATGCAATTTACCATTTCAACACAAATCTACGGACGTTAAAGGTTTGAAATGTTCATTGAATGATACCTTGTTACTTGTGGAACTACTAGCCAATTTTTTTTGGAATTTGTAAACATGAACCTCACCAGGTAACCACAGTTTAGTGGTTGTGAAGACCAAAACTTTAGTTTCAATTCTTTGCACCTATACCTTCATGATGGCATTCAAAATTATAGAGTTTAACTTTTAAGAGTATCCAATTATTAAGACGTCTTTCAAAAAAATACATCCTGCAGAGCTTGAATTTCTTCAGGAGGTGCAAACGTTTGACTCTGCGTTAAAATTTTCTCTTTGAGTGATCAATCAACAACAACAACAGCAATAATACTCTTTCAAAGATGCTTCCCGCACAACATCCTGAAATTGTTTTACTGGATGATGATGATGATGGAGAGGATGATGAACAAATAACACCGATTCAATCATCGCTTCCATCATCTGCTCATCCTGTCTTTCCGAACACTTTAACCCGGCTCTTCCAATCGAGCACAAATCAACAACAGTCATCGGAAAGTATCTCCAATCATCTGTTGAATAGTATTCAATCCACAACAACAAATTCTATTAGAAGTAACCCCGTTATGTCATCCGTTGATCCAACGTTTGATGGAGGCTATGATACCATGTCTCCTATACGCCCTCAAGAGAAAGCTTGAAGAAATGCAACAACAATTTGATGACTCCAGTGATGATGAATTGTATGAAGAAGAAAGTTTACAACTCACATTTGCAAAAGCAAGCAGCAGTAACTCAAGTACTAATTCTGGTAATGCGACAAGTGCTAGTGAGGACTCTTCATCGTACTATGTTACTGGTAGCAATGCATTTGGTATGCTCGGAATTGGAAATATTGTTTCTGATAGTTCAAAGGTTACGTCTTTTACGCGTATGAACAACCCTGCCATTGTGCCATCAAATATTAAAATCATGGCTTGTGGACATTATCATACTATAGCCATCACGAAAGACAATCAAATCTATGCATGTGGAAAGAATAATTACGGCCAACTTGCAATGGTAAGTCATTCACACACCACAATTAATTTATAGTTATCGTAATATTTCAATTTATGATCATATAATAATGCAATTAATTTATTTTGAAAATTCTGTGGCTCAAAATTGGGTAAAATGTTTGAAAATTTCCACACATACGTGTTTGTTACAAACCCACTGTCATTTTTACTCGAATTCATTCCTTTTTATTTGATGAATGTTGTTCACGTTGCAACAGGGAAATCTCACAAAAGTATTTCCAATTTTCAAAATGGTAGAATCTAGCATGAATGGAATACCAAAATTAATTAGAGACGTAAAATGTGGCAGATATCATACCATGTTCATTACAGATCAAGCTACAGATAATGTGTGGGTTTGTGGAAAAAACAAATCTGGCCAAATGTCACTTCCTTCAGCCAATATTTATCCTTCTCCCACTCGCCTTGTAGCTCAATTTTCAGGAAAAATTTTGTTTGCTTCTTGTGGATCTGAATTTACATTTATCAAAACCACCGACGGTGTGTATTCGTGTGGAGATAATTCAAGAGGTCAATGTGGACTTGGGTGGACACTCTCCAAGTGAAATCCTTCAAACCACTCAAAACAAGCTTTTCTAGACTCAATATTGTACAGATAGAATGTGGAGAATTTCATTCTCTGTTTTTAACCGCTTCAGGAGAATTATGGGGCTCTGGTACAAGTGTGAATGGCCAACTTGGCTTTGATCCACAACTACTAGGTAAACAAAGTGTGAATAACCCTATCAAAATTGATACTCCCTCAATGAGACAATTAAGCAAATAAGATGTGGCTTCCATCACTCTGCTTTTTGACTCTAAGTGGAAAAGTTTATATTTGTGGCAGGAATGGTGACGGCCAGTTGTCGTGTGGTGAACAAACACCTAGACTTTTCACTTTTACGCATATACCCATCTCGGCCTCTTCTCTTAGTCATCACTTTGTACAAGATCTTTATTGCTACTCGTATTATTCCATTGCCATCACAGACAAGATGGAAATGTTCTTGACAGGATCCAACAAGTGTGGTCAATTAGGTACAGGAGAAGGTCAACGAGTGGACAAATTTACGCGCACATTCAAACATCGTGTTAAGGCTGTATATTGTGGCAGAGACACCTTAATGGTGGAGGCTGAAGATAGAGAGTATAATGAAGCTATTTACGATGACACTTTTGGAAAGATGTTGAACTTTGAAGATTCGAATTTGATTCCTCTTCTTGATTCATTCATTATTTGTAGCGATGGAAAGAAATTCCCCATTCTCTACGACTTTGTGATAACACGCTTTCCACTCCTAGAGAAGTATTCAAAGAGGTCACAGAAGAGAGCAGTGTAGGCTCCTCCACAGAACCTCCTACCAAGAAGAGAAAATCTGGTGGTGATGATAGAACCATGAAGATAATTGACTTAACTCCTATTGCAACACTTTCGAGCAATTCTATTCTAAAGCTATTAACATACATCTGTACAGACGTGGTCGAGGACAGAGATAGCCCAAACTCTATACAGGACGATCTCAAAATTATACAGTGGATTACAGAAAATAGTGGCCTAGACTTCTCTGCGTCGTCTCAGGACACTTCAAACACCACTCGATTTATCAAATTAATTTTACAAAAGATTCTTACATCTATCACCAACACAACAGTTGTCAATGTATTGGGAGCTCTCCAGGTTCTCAAAAAGCATCCTTTGATTATTAACTTGTACAGACATTGCATTGCATTAATTCGAAAAATCGAAAAGACCTATACCATTAGCGAAATTGCAAACTTTGATCAACTCTCAAGGGAGGCATTACTGGAAACTCTAACATATGGAGAGAATTATCACTGCCTAGGCTCAAGTGACATCTCAGTTCCTCCTCATCATTTTCAACAAATTTGGAACAATTATTTAACAACACTCAAAAATCTAATGGAAACATGGGAGATGTTACTTTATTGCTCAACAAAGAAGGCACCAGGGTATTGTATGCTCATAAGGCTATCCTTGCTGTGAAATGTGACTTTTCAAACTTAAATTTACTTCTGGAATGGGTGACATGGATTCAAGACGGGTTGAAATTTATGAATGTAAGTAGTATGCATGTTTTATTTCTCTTTGCAACATTATGCCTAATACGTACGTTATTCAATGACTATTATTTGCTTATCACAGATGCTGATGAAAATGAGATTCGTGCTCAAGAGGAATTTATCAGATATCTGTACACTGACAAAGTTGAGCTCACAAAAACAATGCCATTAGCTTCTTGACGAGATGGAATTTCTATTCAATGGACATCAATCATCCCATTAGCGTGAAATGTCAAGAAATTATTGTTGATGGATTGAATGAGCAAAACGTGTTAGAGTTCCAAAAGTCATTCTTCCTCGACCGATCCTCTCCTTATCATCATCTCAGAAAGGCTTGCATTCAAACCTTAATCAGATATTGGCCATCCATCAATGAAAGGTATTCCAAGAGACAAATCATGGAATACATGTCGTTTGATCGATATATCAAAGTCACACAGGCCTATTTGAAAATATTTACAAAGCGTACTGCTAAACTTCAGCAACAACTGCAAACTGTTCAACAACTGCAAACAACCCCAACAGCGCTTCAGAATTGATGAGCATGTGCATCCAATAAACAAGACAATACGCAGACAATTTACTTTCCTTGCATGATAGAAATACTATGATCCCAGGATTACTCTGTTGGGAGGATGTTAAATTGAGGGTATTCTCTAGAATAGCCACCTGGCAAGAAACCACAACAATCCAAAAAGAATGAAGCTTGTCACAACCACATAAAATCGATGATTT
>NW_025408013.1:1517-7988 GCF_008403515.1 Naegleria fowleri | reverse complement strand
TCCATCCTCCATTCCATCATGGTCCTTTTCATCTACTCCGTTTGTTTCATCAAAATCGCAATAATTATTCTCTCTCGCCAATACTCGACGTCTCAATTCATCTCTCTCTTGCTCATTGTCACATCGAACCACTCTCATTTTCAATCCAAAATGATCAGAAGCAAACAAGTAGTCATAACCAGAATCCACCTTCATTAAGGAAGAAGCATTCAAACAGAAACGAACGATCTTCCACCACAATGGCACTCTCCATTTGGCACGATTAGTAATCCGGGGTTCATCATTATTCGTGACCTCATTCAACAACTCTTGATGATGTGGCAAAGATCTCTTGTTGCTAAAAAAACAATTCTCTCAACGGCCGATTGGCAAATAATTTAACTTTGCAAGATGGAGCACACAAGCTCGATTCATGCATTAATATACGGTCTAATCTCATTCTTCGAATTTCCATTCCATAAAACATCCATCGCACCAAATCATTCAAACTCGAATCAAATGTGTAACCTTTCGAAGTTCGTGTCTCATTCCAAGCATCAATAAAATTCATATCAGAAATGACAACGTCTTCCTTTTCATCATGCAAATTTAAATCTCCCATTAAAATAACATCTAATTTTGAGTTAGTGGAACCTTCATCATTTTTGTAGCTCTTTGCAACAATGGATGAGAAATGATGGCCAATAATTCATGCCGCCGCTTCATTGCAAATTCTGTCATGGCAGTAGTATGTGCTCAATGATACATAATTGTGCGGAATGATCGGTGACGGTAGTTCTATTATTGAACATGTTCGAATGCATTTTGGGCACATGTGAAAAAGGCATAAATCACTGGACGACTTTCATGGATTTTCAATTCCATATACATGTAATCTGGAGCATATTTTGAGAGAATTAAGTTTCCCATTTTTCTTCCTAATGATTCATTCAAAGTGTCACTTGTTCTCAAGCTGCCAAATGAATGATCATTTTCAACTTTAAAAATGTCACTAAAATAGTAATTCGTTTTGAAAAACTCATCTTGTTGCAAGATTTTCAAAAACTCTGCAGTAACTTCATTCAACACAAGAATATCGAAATTTTCTTGTTTCAATAACTGAACTGTGTATGCGTAGCGTTGTCTCGACCGAATGATGGGTTTAATAAAAACGGCACCAAATCAAACAAGACGTTAAAAGTTCCAATTTTTAAACCCAACTCACGAGATTCTCCAATCAATCCTTCCTTCTCATCATCATTTTCATTGATTGAAAAAGATACTTTTCCGATGGAATTATTTTTGAAAGCAAGCGAGTCCATTCTTCTAAATCTTCACATTGTTCCGTGCTATTACTACAACTAGTCAATGCTTTAAAACGATTTTCATAAAATTTCCATTCCTTCCTCCGAGTGGAACACTTGGCAATTTTCAAACGGACGCACGTGCGAAGATTTGGTTGTTGTTGTTGTTGTTGGAGGACATTTTTTTGTAAATTCGACGCAAAAAAAATGAACACAAATGAAGACGTTGTAATGAATAGTATCAACCAAACATTGATGACCCACTCAGAAGCTTTCGGAATCATCTTTAAACATATTGAGAATTTCTCAAAAACATTGGACGGATTATCTAACCACATCAATAATCGGAAACAAAAGGTAAAGTCAGTTAAATTAGTCTCCGACAGCAACCAACCAATTAAACCTAAACAACCTCTTCCTCCAAAAACAACACTCATAGAACAAACTCCATCCCCTGCACATCCTTATCGAACTGATGGACCATCAAACCAAATATCTAAAATCAAAAATATTACACATCCAACAAACAAATCGAAAATCAACAATCAAAATAAGACAACAAACTTCATCACCAACACAAACCTCACCAAACCAATTGAAACAAGCACAAACCTCATCAAACCAATTGAAACAACTTCAAAGCCCCAAAGTCAACCCCAGCTTCAATCTAAGAGCCCACCTATCAACACCAGCTTCAACCTGAATGAATCGCAATCGTCATACTTGCAAATAGCCAAGACAGCCAAGAACATTACATTTGATCCAACAAAAAACTCCGCAAATCAAATCCTACAATACAACAACAACCATGTACCCTCCTGCTAAAAGAGCTAAAACAATTAACTATTCTCACTGTGTATCTATTTACCTCAGTAAGCATATCGACTCAGACATCACTGAATTTATTACAGATGCAGTCAAAGAAAAACTTACATCATGGTACATACCTAACAACAAGACGCACGTACTCCAACTTGTCTGTAACAATCATGAAGATTATGTATCAACCTTGGGAATTTTAAACTCACAATCAACAAGAGACTCCAGTCCATTCAAATACGTTGTGACTCCTATGAATTTCTCACCAGCTGAACACACCCTCAAATATCATACTTCATCATATGACGAGATGATGAAGTATACTACATTATCAAAAATTTTTGGAAAAGAACTAATGGAGTTAAAGAAACTAATACCAGTTATGACAGAGTCCAAAAGCTTTATAAAATCAGAATAGCAGTTGAATCTCTTGAAGATAAAGAATATTTTATGGCAAGGAAATATTCTGAATACCGATCCATTGACCAGATCATAACAGAATCTAAGCTTAACTGCTCTTGCAATTTTTCATCCCTCTACACAGAGAAAGATATCAAAACTGCGATACAAAAGATGGTGGAAAAAAGCAACTGTGTCTTCCAATCAAACCACTTAGAGATTATTAACAAACCTAGCCCATATCGCCCTGGAGAGCATTATTATATAGCCAATTACAAAGCAACTAATGTTGCAGAATTGGAAAAAATTACAAAATTCCCAACAAGTATCACTCCACCAAATGGCACAAAACCAACCTCAAAAAACTCATATCTACAACCAAATATTTGGTAGAAAAATTCAAAAACAACAAGAAAACGAAGTGACTGGTGCAACCAATAATTTCCAATTCAATAATGACCTCTCAGCATTAGAAAAGAATCACAAATCACTTCAAGTAGAATGTACTGAAAACTCAATCAAACTGGAATCACATTCTAAACAAATACAAAACATCACCAATACACTAACAGACCACACAAAATCCATACAGACCATTTTTGAAAAACTCAACGAAATAGCTTCCAAAATGGAAAATATTGAATTACATTTGACAAAACCGTACCATCAATTAATTCATGAATCCAAGGATGATGTAGAAGATGAAGATGATGAATCTTATCACCCAAAACCAAATGAAAATAGTGATGATGAAATGGAATATGACGAAGAAGAAGATATAGTAGAACCTAGAAGAGGTGATAAACCTCTTGGAAATAAGAACAATTAAGTCACCAAAATGTAATTTGAAAATTGGCTGTTTTAACTGCAACGGGCTCATAAAGACAGCCACAAAAGAAATATTGACAAATGAAATCAAAGGGATGTGCTACAATCATAACATCCAAATCATGTCAATTACTGAAACACACTTAAAAACATATGAAGATCAAAAAGAAGCCTATAACAAAGGGAATGGAAGTATCTTCTTTAATTCACTATTTGGAGCAAGAAAAGCTCAAAAGGGAACAGCTCTCTTCCATATTCTTAACAACAAAAGAAAACGATTCATATCCAACGAAAATCTAATACAAGGAAAACTTCAATGGACAAGGTTTTCTCTAGAAACAAACCTATTAACATCATTACGGTTTATGCTTCATCTGATGGTGAAGATGATGATGAAATAATCAACATTATTATTCACCTTCTACTAAAATGTGAAAATGAATTCAACATTGTGCTAGGAGATTTCAATATCAACACAAGGAAACCACAAAATTCGAGAGAAAAGAATGGAAAGAACTTATTGAGTGTTTCCAACTCAAAGAACTAATCATCCCAGAGAATTACACATACGTCAGAAAAGTCATCAACTCAGTTCAAAATCACGACCTGATCATATCTTCGTTTCTAACAACATCAGAATAATCAGAGAAGTTATTTTGCCACCAATATCCAAAAATGATCATCTACCGTTCTATATTGACATTGAGTTCGAAACAGACTATTGTTGGAGAAACTTCATCTCTAGGAAAGATATGAATCAAATCTCAACAACATTGAACGAATCACACTATGATTCATTTGATGCACTTCAGAAAGACATATCAGAAATGGTTAACAAATTTTCTTTCAAAGACGATAAGACCAATCTCAAATACATTAACACAATCAATAAGAAAGAAATCAAAACCAAAGAAATAGAACTCCTCCATCTTGTAACACAAGGAAAAGGTCAAAATATCGAGGAAATTGAAAAACTAAGAAATAATATCAAAGTACTATACAAGGAAACTGGAGCTGATATCAAAGCAAAACTAAGTGAAAATTTCAACAAACATGACAGCTCAATGATTTACCAGTTTGACAAACATCTAAAAGAAAAATCAATAGATTGGAAAAATATCCAATTCTCTGAAGAAGAAATTGTGCATCATTTTGAAACAAAATTTACCTCAGTATCCAAATCATCAGACTTTGAAAATCCACCATCAACCGTCAAGAAAGGACCGAAAATACCACAAATAAGCCTTAAAACAATTAAAGAGGCGATATCGAGAATGAAATCCAACACACCCGGTCTAGACTCAATATCCTTCCAAATTATACGTAATCTCAAAGACGAACATCTACAACTTATTGCTGACCAATTTGAAAACTGCATTCAACAAGGTAATATCCCTGAAGAATGGAAATCTGGTTGGGTTAAATTACTCCCTAAAAGAGACATTCAAAAACTAAATGATATTAGACCCATAACCATTCTCCCAATATATTACAGAATACTTTTCAACATAATTGCATACGAATTAAGACAATGGGCTTCCAAACACATCAACTTAAGGCAACAAGCATTTATTTCACACAGAAACACAATGAATCACGGATTATTACTTTCATCTCTAGCCAAAAGAACAAGTCGTCACTCCTTTTGGTAAACTTAGACATCGAAGGCGCCTATGATTCCGTTGAAGATCATATCATTGAAAAAGCTCTCACTCATTGTAAGTTTCCAGATGAGTTGAAAACTTTTATACTAAACTCATACAAGAGTCAAATATTACAGCTAGAAATTGATCACCATCTCTCTAGACCATTCACAAAAACAAGAGGAATACCACAAGGATGCCCTTTAGCTCCTCTTATATATGATTGTATTACTCAACTCATCATTGACAAATGCATACAACAATGGAAAATTTCAATCAAACCAACCAAGCTTAATATTAACGATATTGGTTTGCTCTGCTTTGCTGATGACATTAATTTAGTTTCAAACAGATACTGCAATTATAACGAAAGACTTGATAATATCTCTAAATGGCTCGGCCAATTAAGTCTAAAAATTAATCCTTCAAAATCCATGGCAACCACTCTCCCAACTAAAAGCAAAATGAAGCCAATGATAGACGGTACTATTATACCAAGATTCAAAAACCTTCGAGTACTTGGACACTATCCTTGGGATGACTCTACTTTAAATGAAGATATTGAAAAAGAATCCTCCAATTTCAACTCTCACTCAAATATATTCCACTGAAAAGAATGGAGATAACAAACATTAAGAAAGTAATTTTGCCAAATGCACTAGCTTATTTACACACATTTTACGAACAAATTACATTCCTGAATCACTTGTTGATAGAATTAACATTGAAGTAAGAAAAGCAATAAGAAAGAAAATTTTCATGCATAATGCTAGTCCAACAAACTATTTTCACCTCCCAATCACCTATGGCGGACTTGGTATTCCAAGATTCGATATCTTTGCAGATGAAATTCGAATCAAAACAGCCCTGTATCTTATTAACAATGATAATGAACTTCTTAGAGAAGTATATTCAGAAGGAATCAAACACGAAAATTCGATTTTTAGGAAATGAACAGATCAATGAAGAAATACAAGATCAGACCTCAACAATTTAACAATGACGAAATCTTTCCAAAACTCAAAGGAAAGAATTTTACTATTTACACTGACGGATCAAATCTCAACAACTCAACAGGTTTCGGCTTTACCGCCAAAGTTAACAATTCCCAAGAAACCCAAGATTTCTCATACAAAATTAACAGCGAATACTCACATAACGTTGCTGAATTATCAGCAATACTCACATCACTAAAGATACTTCCACCTAAATCTAAGGCAAAAATTCACACAGATAGTGAAATATCCATCCACGTTTTGAAAAACAAAGCCTATAACGGAATTTTTAACTGCTTCAAGCATGAATATCAACAGGTCATTCAACAATCCAATCTAAATATTCAACTAATCAAAGTTAAAGGTCATGTCAACAAAGGAAACATCAAAGCTGACGAATTAGCTAAGAAAGGAGCTCAAGAGCACAACTATTTTGACATTAAGAAGCTATTTTCGAACCAAACCATCCTTGCCACATCTAATACCATTATTTTCGACATCAAA
>NW_025408013.1:0-1507 GCF_008403515.1 Naegleria fowleri | reverse complement strand
TTACTACTCTTCTTGCCCAAATTGATACATTGATGATCATGTTGAAAGACTTGTCCAAAAAAACAAGAAACTTTTCTTGGAGATCCTATTGCTGAAATTATTGAAGCAGCAAAGGAGTTGAACATTTCGATTTTGTGCCGACGAGCAAGCGCTGCTATGGTGTTGTGGAGAAGAGCACAAAGTCCAAAAGAAAAAGAACAATATTCTACAATTATGGAACAAGATTATGCCAAAGCTCTTGAGTCTGGATCTGAGAGTGACGAAGTGAATTTTGCATATGCAACCTATTTGAGAATTGTCAAATCAGATTTGAGAATGGCTTTACATCATATTTCAAAATCTATTGATTTAAACAATGCAGTTCCAGTTAAATTTCTAAAACGAGCTGAATTGAACTTGGAATTGTTTGATGAAATGAAAGATAGTGAAGCCGCCATGAATATTGAAGAAGAAAGTCCTGCTTCTGAAGAGTCAAATTCAGCTGAAACATCAAATGAAAGAACCAATAATGATACATCACAAGTTGGCAACACACTCTCTGTGAAAATTAATTCAGAGTGGAATGACGACGCTCTCCAAGTTCTCAACAATTGTCTCATGGACTGCGAGAGGTATATCGAAGACTCGATCCAATATGCCAAGAAGAATAATATTACCGATTTCACTCTTGACTATTACGTTTATTATGTGAGAGGAAGAGTCTTTTCAGAGACATTCATGTCTGAAATGGCCAATTCGTCCAGTAGCTCAGTGTTTCTGAACAATGCTGAACGGGATTTCACCTTATTTGTAGAGCATTTCGAAAAACCAGAAAATGAGTCCATGATCTCAAAAGATATTCTTGCTGAGGGCTATGTCAGACGTGCAGTGTGCCGAATGCATTCAAAGAATTTGAATGGCTCGACTTCTGATATTGAAAGAGCGAGCGCACTTTTGGATTCACATCCACATTTACGTGATTCACATCCTGACTTGCACAATTACATTGAAGAGTTGAAATTACAGATCCAAACGCTTCAACAATTCCAATCCTCTATGATCGAGCTACAGAACTGGGAGCGAAAGCAGCCCAAGGTCAATCCACTGGTGACTCTGACAAAGCACTCGAGTATTTGAATGAAGCAATTACAATTAGCGAGCATTCCCCAATTCCAACTTTGTACACTCAACGGTCCATGGTTTATTACGACAAGTTTTTGAAGAGATGTAAAGAAGGTATTCCACACAGTGATCCAACTTCGACACAATATATTGAACGAGTGGCACATGACTGCAAAAAGCCATCGAAATTGATCCATCTCCTCGGACAACTGAAGCCAGAGTTGTGTTGGCAGAGTATTACAAAAATGTGACAGGAGAGAAAGATAAGGCAGCAGAACAGTATGAAATTGTGTTAAAGAACTATCTCCTAGAAAATGATCAAGAAATGATAAAAACTATTGAGCAAGCATTGGACGATCTTAAGAAGATTAAATAACTCATTCAGTAGTTCATTAATTATTTCGCA
>NW_025408012.1:40265-45570 GCF_008403515.1 Naegleria fowleri | reverse complement strand
TAGGTATGCTTTTTGGAAACGTATTTATACTGTTGAGATTTGTGTTCAAAAGACAATGTTTACTGATGGGATCCCTGTTGTTGATCTTGTTGATGGTTGGAGCGTTTGGCTTTATTTTCCTCTTTGTAGCGGCAAGTGAGCGCTGACGCTGAACGTTTCAGTACTGAGACAAGAACACTGACATGATGAATCTGCATCTCATTGCTTCTGTACGTCATGTCTTGAACACAAATTCAGAGGTCTTCCATTCTGCAATTAACCTCTCAAATATTGCGGATAGGCCGGTTGGTGCTGGAACTCCACGGAACACTAGTGTTGGCGCATATGTATGGTAATTCAAACTGGATGAAGAATATTTTTTGAGCGAATAAAAATTCTCAAACACCTTGTGGCCGAAACACACTTTTCATAAACATTCAAGTGGTACGTAGAGGTTGGTGGTAGTGTTGGTGGGGCAACAAAGCCTTTTTTACGACTAATTCTATCCTATTCATTTTGGATAACAAACGAAAATTATAATTTGCCTGATGATCCTGTGATTTTATTGGCACGACTATGATGATATTGTCATCGCTTCCTCTCATCTTGTGTTTTGATCTCATGGTTACTTCTTCCTCTACTCCTTGTACACCTGTTTCACTGTCTATATGATACCTGTTTGGCTGAAACATCACCTTTTGGATGATACCCATTTCCTATCCGGTTTAACAATGTTTCATCATCTTGTTGAACCACCATGAATGATTACATCGATTATTGTCGCGTTAACGATGATTATAACCCTCTGGTCTGACCACCAAATTCTCTCATTTTCATATCACACGACTCCTTTTCACTCTATCATCAATGATAACACTCACCGAAATTTTGATTAATTACCATTGCAACCTCACATTTTAATAGTACAATGCCAGAACTTGATCTCATCATTCAAGAAGCCCAAGGGCAGATTGGACAACTTCAATCCGTCTTCAGGGATGCCTCGGTACTGATGTCTCCATTGTTGTGGATTGGGCTACCTTTGAACAAAATATTCAACAAGATCTCCTTCCTTTCTCATACGAAGTCTTGTGCTCGTGGAATGGATTCTTGGTTCTCGGTAAAATTGTTGATACTCTCCAAACGATGATTCAAGAGTATGGAGGAAATGCCCGTGAAGTCATTGCTCGCCAATTGGCTCAAGTTAGACTTCAATGTATTGCTGTTCCACCACCAAAACCAGTCGGAAAAGAATTAACCACAGCAGAGAAACACAAACAAAAACTGGAAGAAGCTGAGAATCCAACCAAACCAACCATTACTTTGAAGGATGGAGCAATGACAATTTCTGTTCAGTTAGGTTTGGGTGCCGCCGGTGTTCCAAGTTATTCCTATGTGAGTGAGACTCTGAACGCCTTGTTCGGAGTGAGTGCATCCTATTTTAAGCAGGTTTTGGAGGATCGTATTGCCAAGACTAAGGAGGAAATCAAGAGAGAAGTCGACGATCCAAACTTTGATATTGAAATTGTTTTTGATTGGCAAAGTTTCCAAAACGCTGGAAATATGGACTCTGCTTTGAATAATATGGGTATGTTGAATTTCATTGGCACATTCATTTTCATCGCTCACTTGGAACATTGTAAAATTAACTTGTAAAATTATTTGAACAAACACAACAACAGCTCGTTGGGATTGTTGGTACTCCCTTCAAACATTGCCTCGTGCTTTCAGATGGGCCAAGTCCGATTATCCAGTCACACATGAACGATTGAAGAAATCTCTCAAGAGAGTTGTGTTTTCCAATGCCGAGGATGACGGTGTTGAGAAGAGATATTGGCACAGCTATGCCATGTTGACCAATGGAACATTGGAAATGAGAGGTGTTTACAGAGAATATTGGGGTTATATTTACAGCTACGATGTAACACGAGCAGTTGCTTATGGATGCATCCTCGACGAGGCTGATCAAGCTTTTGAAAATAATGAAACTCTAGATAATGAGAAATTGGACATTTTGGTTCGTGCTGTTCGCGAAATTTGTTCCTCTAGTGCAGTCAGATATGGAAACTTGAAGCCACTCATTGAACTCTCAAGAGAAAATGCTTCCCTCAATTGGACGAAATCGATCAAGAAGCTGTTGAAATTTGCTTGAAAACATACTATAAGGAAGTCATGTGTAAGAGTAACAAGAAGGATGAAAAGAAGGATAAAAAAGATAAGAAGGAAGAAAAGAAGGAAGATGATGACGAAGATGGAGATGAACCTATCCACGAAGAAGAGGAAGGCGAAGAGAAACAAGAATACAACGAGGACGCACCATTCCCAGAGACAGTCATTAAGGCCTACTCGATCAACAAGACTAACTTTAGAGGACAAGTACAAACTCGTCTCGCTGTTATTACCAACAAGGCTCTTTACACATTTGCCTTTGACTACAAGAAGAAGGAACTCATCAAGAGAAGAGCTCACCGTTATGTTTATAACAACATTTACTCCACTAGATATGGCCCTCTCAGAGAAGACAACATTCAAGTGGTCGGAGGTGCTGCGGGCGCTATTGCAAACGCTGCTCAAGACTTGATGAAGGATTTGTCAAACTATGGTCTCAAGATTTATACCAATATCATTACATCCATGAAGGAAAGAATGACAGAAAAGGCCATTTCAAAGGCAGTCAAAAGTTTGTTTTCAAGATTTTGAAATTCCTTGTTGAAGATGTTCTTACAAAGGCCATCGGAACTGAAAAGGAACCTGTTGTTGATATTCCTGGTTTGCCAAAATTCAACAGCCCTGGATTCTTGCTTAGAACAGCTGCCACCAGTTTGTACAAAGACAAGGTTGATACCCAAGTCAGCGTGAATGGTCTTCCACAAGCCAATGTGGCCCATTCCTTGGAGGTTGCTTCTGAAATGTTTGACACACTCTCAGAGACTGTTGAATTGGATCTTCCAAACTTGCCTAACATGAAGCTAACTAATTTGCTTCTTCAAATTTGTGAAATTTTGGAGCAGTACAATGACGATATGGATTTGGAAATTCCAAGTTCTATTACCATCAGTTCTCTCATCAGAAGTATCAACCATGCTGTCTACAACTTGGAACAATCTGGTAAAACACCTACTCTCGAATTTGAACAACCAAAGGAGTTGCCCTATCAAGACATGATGGCCTTGTTGAAGGGAGCTTTGGAAAATTACAAGAATAAGACTGAATTTGACAATACTGCAGTTAAGAATTTGGCCACTGGTGAGACATTCCCCAAGTTGCCTGACCTTATTGAACAATTGAGCTCTGTTGCAGTTCCTCATATCAAATTTGATCCATATCCACCAGTACTTGTCGCTGCTATTTTGAAGGCCATTGCTGGTTACCTTGGTAAATACAACTTGCCAGGTCTTAACTTGCTTGAATTGAAGATTCCAGGTCTAAGTTTACCAGGCTTGCCAAGAATCAGTTTACCAGGTCCACCATTGCCAGGAATTCTTTCCAAACTCAAGCCTCCAAGTGAACCTTCAAGAGAAGAGTTTATTGTTCAAGTCAACAATCCAAATAAGGCGTTGTCTAAGTTCTTGAGTGCTCAATTCTGTTATCTGATCTATGGTGCGCAATCGAGTTCATTGTATCCTTATTGGCCTTGGAGTCCATGGGAAACCAGTTATATCTCTGTTCCTGTTTCTGTTGTGTCAATGATTTACAACAAATCAGGAGGAAAAGGAAACAAGGACAAGGCTGAAAAGAAGTAAGCAATTTGTGTATGAAATATAAAACATGATTCCAATAATTTTTCAATTCAAATCAATTTCATTTAATATGCTCAAAAAATTTAATGTGGTGCAAACGAGTAGATTGTTGTTTTTGTTGTCCGTTTGGCATTTAAAGAGATTCGTGTGCATACAAAAACATTAAGGGCGTCTGTTCATTTCATTTGAAGCTTCTTCATCTGGTTTTTCATAAGAACTTTCATACTCCTCTTTCCAATAATAATACAATGGTATGTGTGAATTATGTCCAAACAAACTTCCAAACTTGTACATGTAGACCAAAACCCCACAAAACACCCCAATAATGGTTCCAACAATAACTTGAGTCCACGTGTGTTGATAATCCAACACTCGAGAAAATACCCCAATCCAAACAGCACATGCCAATATCAATAAAGTCACAAATGGAAAGAAGAGAATTCCTCTTCGAGCAGTACTTGTGAGAGAACCATTTCTATGATTGTACTTGTTTCGATCTTGCATTAAGGAGAGCTATTTAGTTTCAACAACAATTCCACAATCCATCCATGCATCATCATCATCCACAACAACCATCAATTCAACAAGAGTTCCATAAAAGTTTACATTCCACAACAACCATCAATCAATTCAGTAATATTATTTTACAATGAAATCAAACACAAACCGCACTTTCAACACTTACAGCCTTTGTTTTCGCAAACAAGTACAACAAGACATAAATCCATACAGCAAACAAATTCGAAGCATGTCCACTCGGGAAAGCTGGAGTGATATTCACTTTCATGCCTAAATATCTTTCCGGATGTGAACAAATCTCTTGAGGTAAATAATAGGTAATGGAATTGAATGGATTGGCTCGTTGTTTGTGAAGAGCTTGAACTCGAGACGGAATAGGATTGCATTCGGAGAGAAAACTTGGTCGGTAATCGGGATAGAAGAACCAAAAGAACATCATGAATAACATGCTGAAACCTGGAAGTGTGTTTTTCAAATTAGGATATTAAATAAGTTTCCATATTTGCAATAATATTTTATATATTTGTAAATATTATTATTATATATTATATTTTTCCATATATATACACATCAAAAACAATGTATACAAAAATATTATACAACTTACACAAGGACTGAATATATCCCAATAACATGTGATGCAAATCATGAATATTCCTTATAAACACCAACTGAAACACCAACAAGGATCCAATCGGCACACTCACCACAAACACAATCACAATCAAATTAAATGGAATTGTCTGAACTCCCAAATTGGGATAACCAATACGTGGATCATCCAAACGAAAGTACAAGGTTTGAGGATATGGAACATGGAACACAATGAGAGCAATGACACCTGTCACGAGGACGACAAGCCATTCCATCACATAATCAAAGACAATGTGACAGGTTGTGGATTTGGAGTAAAATTCTTTTTTTTTAAATTGTAGGAAGAACTGAGGAAATGAGGATTGGAATTGGTTGTGTTGGTCCTTGTGTGGTTTTGGTTGTTGTTGTTGTTTCGTCTTCTTGAATCTGATTCATGATGTGTGGATGAGTGAAAACGTTTCTTTTTTTTCCAA
>NW_025408012.1:35625-40255 GCF_008403515.1 Naegleria fowleri | reverse complement strand
TAGAGACAGAGAGTGATTGTTACAATGTAACACGCTCAAAGTGACTTTGTGGACAATTTTTGCGCATATTCACACGTAAGGACAAGTTCCATCGCAAAATCTGATCCTCAATCTCAAATCCTTCCATTCCCAACCATTTTCAATCCAAACAACAACGAAATCACAACATGCCACCAACCACTAAAAAATGTTTCAAGGTCATTACGGACCCGCTGGAGTTCTTCACTTCTTCTTTCCCGATGTGAGTTTGGTGTGGCTTTTGGTTTCCACACAACTCATCGATATTGCCTATTTCACACTTCAATTATTGTGTCAAATGAACGTGTCGCACGAGTGTCCGTATGATTTTCTGTGTCATGAACATGCGAAATTTAATGTGGAATTAATGAGAAGGAATGCCATTTTCCCTTCCGATATTCATTCGGAATATTCACATTCCTTGACAGGTTCTTTGATCTTGACATTCATTCTTACCATCTTGTATTCAATGGTTCAAAAATTCAACTCTAAGAAGAGCGTGTCCAATCTTCATCATCATCACAGATCCTTCTTGTCCTTGTATGGCGTTCTGTTTTTAGGTGTGGTTTCACATTGGGTGTTGGATGTCCTTGTACACAGACCTGATGTCACTCTCTTTCCTCCATTCACTTCGGTAAGGATTGGATTGGGAATGATTGGAATTTTGGCTGCAAAAATTCGAGTGGTGGGTGGAAGAAGAAATTTGGATCAAAAGTTTTGGAGTGCCTTTGTGGTGTATGGTTTGACAGCGACAGCAGTGAATGTGTATGCCTACTTTGGAGATGACACTTCAAAGAGAGCAGATCAGGTGGTGGATGGGTCTCCGGTGCCTCCTGATTTAGTGCCATTGATCTTTGTGTTGTATTTGGTTGCTTTTAGTGTGTCGTACTTTTGGATTCCAGTTATGGAGTGAATCGTGATGAAGGTGATGTCAAGAAGTGGGAATAAAATCCATGTCATATCCGTTCATGCGTATCTTTGGTTGGTCCACTTTGTGGAAATGTCAACAATCATATCAGTCTACACATCATACTCTTATCATCTGCATACCTTTTCTCACCATTTCCACATGGAAAAACAAGGGAATGATTGTATTATTGTCCCATATGAAAATAGGGGAAAGAACTGCAGAAAAAATCTTTACAGTAATTTACATGATACAGATGCATCTTTGTTTCCTTCATTTTCAATTTCATATGCAGTCACTCACAAAATTTTCATCAAGCACACACTTCCACCATGAAAAGCATTGTTTCAATTATTATCATCATGATGCATTATCTCCATCCATATTTCTTCTTTGCAGAGGAATTGCTTTGTCTCGATTTTTCCAATCTCTCAGCCATTTCCAATTCTCGTCCTGTTGCTTGTTGGGCGAGGAATGAAATTTGATTTTTTGTTTTTGCAACCTTAACACGGTGCTTGTTTCCTGCTCCTTCCACTGTAAAGTTAAATTGTTTGAGAGCTTCTTGTTCATCCTTTGTCATGTAAATTTCTCGCTTGTGTTTTTCAATGAGAGCTCTTCTTCTTTCCACCTCTAAATTCACCAACTCACTCGCTCCATGTTCTCCCACGTCCACAATTTCGACTTGTCCTAGTTGATCCACATCAATGCCTTGACGTTTCATTTCTGCGAGAATATCTTCGGGAATGGATTGTGGATTTGTATTATCTTGCTCTTGAATGTCTTTCAGGCTGTTATAAATTTCTTCCTCGTCCTCTTCCTCTCGTCCTAGGTTATATTCATCTTCATTTTGTTCATTCAAGGGTAATCTATCTTTTGATTTTGGAAAGTATAACTTGGTAGTATCCTTTTCTTCGTGATCCGACGAAGAGACTTCTTCCTTCGTGGTCTCCGATTTTTGTTTTTACCTGGTGTGGTTGAATGAAACATGTGATCCTCCTCATCGTTGAGTTCTTCATCGCTGTCATCATTGAGAAATCGTTCTTGTTCTTCAAACAATTTTCTCTTATTTGTTGTTGATGTTGTTGTTTCAGATGATTCTTTAGAATTATTAAAAAGTGAGTGCTCGGCGAGTTGCATCAAGAGAGCTTTTGAGCACTCGGAACCTTCTTTCTCTTTGTTTTTCTTTTACCTTCCGTTATCGTGGTTGTTGATGAAGACGATGATGAAACATTGTTTGTGGTTGTTTTGGTGGTAGAAGGAGCGTTATGCACAAAATTCGATGGTTGATTTGGAGATTCGGAATAATTATTTGTCCTTGATGAAGTTGATTTATAATTAAAATTTGATACTCCAACTTCATCATCTATGGATTCAATAATCACTTCCTCTTGATCGGATTGCTTTTTCGTACTTGTCGTAACGACTACTGCTTCCTCTTGTTGTTTGATATTATTATTCAATTTCGTTTTTCAGCATTGCTCTTGTTGTTTGTAGCCAAAGACATGTTGGTTGCTCTGCTTGGAGCGAATGATGCTGATGATTCATCTTCGGAATCAGAACCATACTGCGCAAGAGATGAGAGCATTTTTAATTTTTTTTAATTTTGAAAATTATTTCATGAATTTCGCCTCTTCAATCTACACAGTAGTCTTATGTGTGAGCAACGAGTTTTTTCGCTGGATGTGTGAGCAGAGCTTCGCTTGGATAATGGACAAGAATTAGTCCAGCGAAAGTCGTTGCGCACGCATAAGAGAATGGTGTATCGATAGATTCAACAAAAGATCACGTTTTATTCAACTCCTTCAACAAAATCAAAATAACAGTAATGTTATCCATGGAACCATCCTTGAGAGCTTTTTCAACAAGTTTTTCACAAGCTTTTCTTGGATCTTTGAATTGTTGAAGATAATTATAGACGTTCTTGACTGCTTCAGACGAGGACATGACATCCCAAAGACCGTCACATGCAATAATGATGAAATCAGAGTCTTTGGTTAGTGTAAAGTGAGAAACATCAGGAACGACGCTCACAAGATTTGAACCCTTCTTTTAAACTCAAAATCTCCGAAGGCTCTTGATACGGCAAGAGCTCCATTCACTCTTCCAAATGAAACAATTCCTCCGTTTTTTTCAATCCTCATCCTCTCATCCTTATTGCTTGGTTTGTGATCTTCTGAAAGTTGAATAGCAAAACCTTTGTGGGCGAGAACACACCTTGTGTCTCCAAGGTTTGCGACATATAAATCATCGTTCCTTAAAACACAAACATTGGCTGTACAACCAGCATAATATTCTTCTGCTGAAAAGAGCGAATCGTCTGAACCTCCGAACAACTTTTGCTTGAATTCAATGTCACAAGCTTCAAAGCTGGTAGAACCAATCAAAGTTAATGAGGGGCAAGGAATAATTTGTGGTCATGTTTATGCAAAATGCATGTCATGGACTTACCTTTCAACAAAGGCCCTAACAATGTCCTGAAGGAAAAATCGATTACTTGCCAAAATTTGAAATAAGTTCTTCGTCATTTGTCGATCGTTAAGAAAAGTAATATTTTGTTTGCGAGAAGAATGTCAATACAGAAAAGCATTTTCAAAATAGAATGATCAAGGTAACATCTTCAACAAGGTCAGATCATTTTCAAAACCTACCTCTTTACAATGTTGTGCACATTCAGGTCCGCAATGCCCGTCAAAAACACCAAACATGGCATGAAATCGAAAATTTGGAGGTTGGCTAAGAGCCTCTTCAATGTTCTTCACAAAGAAGTGCTCATCTTCCATGGTGGGTCGTTTGCCTTGCGCACTTGCTGAAGAATAGGAGAGTTTACGAGATTGATTATTGAATAGGTTGTCACAAAGGTTAGCTATGGATGGAATGGCATGAACAGATATACTGCGATGCAATGAGTTTTTGACCTTATCAATTTTCAACTCCTCCATGATGGACTTTTTACTGGGGGGTGGTCGATCCCTTACTGCTCGTACTGCTTGCAGAGGACGACGACGACGAAGACGGTGAAGAGGAGGCACTCACCTGGCGAGTGATCTTTCCCATTCCATTATTTGCAGAGGATTGAATATTTCTCCTTGGCTCAATAGCAGTGCAGTTACGAACGAGAGGAGAAGGAATTTCTTTGAAGGGAGAATTCAATCCACCCGCTGGGGAAGTCTGTAAGGATGGTTGTTGACTTGATTTGGTCGGAGTGGATGGGATCATTGATAAGGCTGTTGATCGGAATACTTTGGGAGAGGTGATTCCATTTTCCATGAGTGGCTTTTTCGATTTTCCTGATGGGGTTCTTGGTCCAGAATTAATGACAGACATAGTGTTGTGTTGAACAAAAGTGTTGCTGGTGCTTCCAGATGGCGTCTTGTTTGAGGGAGAGGTTATTATTGATCCATTTGTGTTGTTGGTCGTGTTGTTGTGGCCCGATGAACCGCTGGGGGATACAATCGTTGAGGGTATTTGGGCTTCATTTCCACCCGAATGACTCGGAGAGACGAGTCCAAAACCTCCTTGATAGGCTCCCACATGAATCATGGCTGGCCTCTTGACTGCTTTCTGAGGTGATCCAATTGTCATGGTGTGGTTGTTAGTATTATTATTTCCTATTATATTTGTTGCATGATTGTTGTGCTGTTGTTGATAATGATGATGATGATGATTCCCATTATTATTATTATTGTTGTTGTTGTTGTTGTTGTT
>NW_025408012.1:25412-35615 GCF_008403515.1 Naegleria fowleri | reverse complement strand
CGGCCGCCGCAGTAAAACTACTCAAACCCACTGGCCGCATTTTTTAGTGACATTTCCGTAGGGAGGGTTTGCCAAATGGAGAGAGGTATATTTTTCGAGGTTCGAATGGATCGCGTGGTGGAGACTGTACAGTAACAAGCAATGATTCCATGCGCGGGTTTGTCCATTGAGAGAGAATCATGTCTCTTTCGCAGAGGTTGATTGTTCGCGAACAGTCGCTCAATAATTAATTAGATTCACTCGCTGCAAGACATTAAATTTATAGGAATGCAGAATTGACTTTGGCTTGTTCGTAGAGCTCTTTCAATCGAGTTTCGAGTTCTTTTCGTTCATTTTCATCCTTACAGACATTGAGCTCTTCTTTGACACTTTCAATGAGAGCTAGGAAGAGCATTTCATCTTCGTCACTATTTCCAAATCCTTCATAATTGTCATTGAGAGAGCTTGGAACAATCATTTGAGGATAGGAAGGTGATTGGAAGAAGGAGTCATTGTGAGCAGCTTCTCTTGGTATGGAAATTTTTGAGGATGCAGAAGGGTTCTTTTTCGCTGGTGACTCTGAGGTAGAATCTAAAAATCAGTAAAGTATTCTCCTTCTCCATGTTCAAGAGCAACTGGGTATGGTGTCATCATATGGAAAAATATGGTGTGTTGTTAGAATGGATTCAAAAGTGATGGACATCTTAACATGGAATACATTCTAATTAGTCATGATACTTACTTTGTCGACCTTTTTCTGTCACAACTCCTACGTCATTCTTGTGAGCCATTGAACCTTTTGGAATATCCTTATTTTCCAATTCCTTATCATTGCTAACAAGCACATTGTAGAAGAAGATGCACACAGAGTCATACATAAAATCGGGTCTTGCACTATTGTGATCTCCTTCGAATCGAATCATATTCTTGTCACCTGCATAGGTTTCATAGAGCTTTTCAGAGTGATGAATTTTGATAAAATCATCATTCTCGGCATGAGCAAAAGTGCAGGAACAAAACAGGAGCCAGCACATTCAATAGGTGCACATGAACGAATATCAAAACCAGCTTTTCCAATAATTGATTTTCTAATAAGATTAATACCCATTTTGATCATCTTTTTCGGTATCCAAGATTGATACGAGTGAACGAGTTCCATTGCTAAATCTTCCAAAGATGTGAATGGACTGTCAACAACAATTCCAGCAATACTTTGATCTATGGATGCATACATGATGGATGTAGCAGCACCCATCGATCGGCCCCACAAGCCAATTCTACTCACCCTCTTGGTTGACCATAAATATTCAACAATAGTTCCAACATCTTGCTTTTCGTAATTTCCAAGTGACACATAATCTCCTTCAGATAAGCCAGATCCTGTAAAGTCAAAAGCAAACACTGTTATATTGTATGGAAGTAAAATACTGTCATGTGTTGTAGTTTTGAATTTGAAAACGGGAGTTGAGTGTCGAGAACAAGAATGTATGATCATCATTGTGTTGTCAAAAGACCAAGCAGGTCATGTGATATGTGGGTCATGATCACACACGAATGGCACGTGCAGTATTGAAAATTGTGGGGCAAATGATATTTTTGACGAATGATTCCAATTAGACCAATATAAATATCAAGCACAATGTCAATCATAAAAGTTGAAGTGCGATAAATCCAAAGCAACTTTGACACTCACCTGACAGCGTCTAATGCATCACATCTTGATCCACAGTTACCATGACAATAAATCACGCAAGGTAACTTTTCCTTTGTTCTTTGCGATTCAATAGGTTGATAATGTGAGCATTCAATAACTTTTCCTCTCGAGTTTGTCAACTGAAAATCCTTTCTTTCAAAAATTCGATTATCAAGAGTAAATAATTTAGGTCCGAGTGCAATAGAGGGTTCATAGATACATCGTTGGGGTCGGATGATCAAGTTACAAATCTCATCCCATAAATTTCCAATGTTTTTGATATTAAAATTCATAGTGTACGATGAAAAGAGAGTGATGAGGAGGATATTTGGTATGGTACAGTAAAAGAAAATTTGGTGATGACAACTATAATAATAATAATTATAATGGATTATTCTGTAGTGATGAATTGTCGACGTGTTGTTGGAGATGGTGATGATGATGGACCACGTGATGACGATTTTTGAGTCCAAATTTGATAGGAATGACAACAAGGAGATAGAGAGCGGATATCGATATCGGGTCCAGTATTGGGAACAGGAGGAGAGTGATGATGTTTTGAGGTTGATGAACTTTGGGATTCAGAAATACAAAGAACACCACGAATATGTACGATTCGTAACGTGTTTGTTTGTATTCAAATAGAAATAGTCCAATTATATGACCACAGACTTTCTGAAAAGAAGAGGTCCAAAGGGATTTGAATATAATAATTGTAAGTGGGATACGATGATGATCATAGAGCATCAACAAACATACCCTAGCTGCAAGAATTGTGGTTCTTGATTCCGCGGAAATGTCAAAAAAACGAACGGAAGGGTTGCTCTATGTGGTGAATCGTCAGCGATATATTTTTTAGTGTTTTTGACTTCTAACATACCCTAGCTGCAAGAATTGTGGTTCTTGATTCCGCGGAAATGTCAAACAACAATGTCAAACAATGGCATGAAACACAAGGATACAATGTCTCACAGAATTAAGGACACTACTGTGGGAATATGAGTGATAGGTGGATAACGATTGGTGTTTCCTTCATTTTGTAAAGATGCGGATCATTAATGATGTACAAATGAAAAACATTTTTGCAACACAAATCATAAAAGTACAATTTCAACAATCTTTTCGAACCATTTGATGCAATTTACCATTTCAACACAAATCTACGGACGTTAAAGGTTTGAAATGTTCATTGAATGATACCTTGTTACTTGTGGAACTACTAGCCAATTTTTTTTGGAATTTGTAAACATGAACCTCACCAGGTAACCACAGTTTAGTGGTTGTGAAGACCAAAACTTTAGTTTCAATTCTTTGCACCTATACCTTCATGATGGCATTCAAAATTATAGAGTTTAACTTTTAAGAGTATCCAATTATTAAGACGTCTTTCAAAAAAATACATCCTGCAGAGCTTGAATTTCTTCAGGAGGTGCAAACGTTTGACTCTGCGTTAAAATTTTCTCTTTGAGTGATCAATCAACAACAACAACAGCAATAATACTCTTTCAAAGATGCTTCCCTCACAACATCCTGAAATTGTTTTACTGGATGATGATGATGATGATGGAGAGGATGATGAACAAATAACACCGATTCAATCATCGCTTCCATCATCTGCTCATCCTGTCTTTCCGAACACTTTAACCCGGCTCTTCCAATCGAGCACAAATCAACAACAGTCATCGGAAAGTATCTCCAATCATCTGTTGAATAGTATTCAATCCACAACAACAAATTCTATTAGAAGTAACCCCGTTATGTCATCCGTTGATCCAACGTTTGATGGAGGCTATGATACCATGTCTCCTATACGCCCTCCAAGAGAAAGCTTGAAGAAATGCAACAACAATTTGATGACTCCAGTGATGATGAATTGTATGAAGAAGAAAGTTTACAACTCACATTTGCAAAGCAAGCAGCAGTAACTCAAGTACTAATTCTGGTAATGCGACAAGTGCTAGTGAGGACTCTTCATCGTACTATGTTACTGGTAGCAATGCATTTGGTATGCTCGGAATTGGAAATATTGTTTCTGATAGTTCAAAGGTTACGTCTTTTACGCGTATGAACAACCCTGCCATTGTGCCATCAAATATTAAAATCATGGCTTGTGGACATTATCATACTATAGCCATCACGAAAGACAATCAAATCTATGCATGTGGAAAGAATAATTACGGCCAACTTGCAATGGTAAGTCATTCACACACCACAATTAATTTATAGTTATCGTAATATTTCAATTTATGATCATATAATAATGCAATTAATTTATTTTGAAAATTCTGTGGCTCAAAATTGGGTAAAATGTTTGAAAATTTCCACACATACGTGTTTGTTACAAACCCACTGTCATTTTACTCGAATTCATTCCTTTTTATTTGATGAATGTTGTTCACGTTGCAACAGGGAAATCTCACAAAAGTATTTCCAATTTTCAAAATGGTAGAATCTAGCATGAATGGAATACCAAAAGAATTAATTAGAGACGTAAAATGTGGCAGATATCATACCATGTTCATTACAGATCAAGCTACAGATAATGTGTGGGTTTGTGGAAAAAACAAATCTGGCCAAATGTCACTTCCTTCAGCCAATATTTATCCTTCTCCCACTCGCCTTGTAGCTCAATTTTCAGGAAAAATTTTGTTTGCTTCTTGTGGATCTGAATTTACATTTATCAAAACCACCGACGGTGTGTATTCGTGTGGAGATAATTCAAGAGGTCAATGTGGACTTGGAGTGGACACTCTCCAAGTGAAATCCTTCAAACCACTCAAAACAAGCTTTTCTAGACTCAATATTGTACAGATAGAATGTGGAGAATTTCATTCTCTGTTTTTAACCGCTTCAGGAGAATTATGGGGCTCTGGTACAAGTGTGAATGGCCAACTTGGCTTTGATCCACAACTACTAGGTAAACAAAGTGTGAATAACCCTATCAAAATTGATACTCCCTCAATGAGACAATTAAGCAAATAAGATGTGGCTTCCATCACTCTGCTTTTTGACTCTAAGTGGAAAAGTTTATATTTGTGGCAGGAATGGTGACGGCCAGTTGTCGTGTGGTGAACAAACACCTAGACTTTTCACTTTTACGCATATACCCATCTCGGCCTCTTCTCTTAGTCATCACTTTGTACAAGATCTTTATTGCTACTCGTATTATTCCATTGCCATCACAGACAAGATGGAAATGTTCTTGACAGGATCCAACAAGTGTGGTCAATTAGGTACAGGAGAAGGTCAACGAGTGGACAAATTTACGCGCACATTCAAACATCGTGTTAAGGCTGTATATTGTGGCAGAGACACCTTAATGGTGGAGGCTGAAGATAGAGAGTATAATGAAGCTATTTACGATGACACTTTTGGAAAGATGTTGAACTTTGAAGATTCGAATTTGATTCCTCTTCTTGATTCATTCATTATTTGTAGCGATGGAAAGAAATTCCCCATTCTCTACGACTTTGTGATAACACGCTTTCCACTCCTAGAGAAGTATTCAAAAGAGGTCACAGAAGAGAGCAGTGTAGGCTCCTCCACAGAACCTCCTACCAAGAAGAGAAAATCTGGTGGTGATGATAGAACCATGAAGATAATTGACTTAACTCCTATTGCAACACTTTCGAGCAATTCTATTCTAAAGCTATTAACATACATCTGTACAGACGTGGTCGAGGACAGAGATAGCCCAAACTCTATACAGGACGATCTCAAAATTATACAGTGGATTACAGAAAATAGTGGCCTAGACTTCTCTGCGTCGTCTCAGGACACTTCAAACACCACTCGATTTATCAAATTAATTTTACAAAAGATTCTTACATCTATCACCAACACAACAGTTGTCAATGTATTGGGAGCTCTCCAGGTTCTCAAAAAGCATCCTTTGATTATTAACTTGTACAGACATTGCATTGCATTAATTCGAAAAATCGAAAAGACCTATACCATTAGCGAAATTGCAAACTTTGATCAACTCTCAAGGGAGGCATTACTGGAAACTCTAACATATGGAGAGAATTATCACTGCCTAGGCTCAAGTGACATCTCAGTTCCTCCCTCATCATTTTCAACAAATTTGGAACAATTATTTAACAACACTCAAAAATCTAATGGAAACATGGGAGATGTTACTTTATTGCTCAACAAAGAAGGCACCAGGGTATTGTATGCTCATAAGGCTATCCTTGCTGTGAAATGTGACTTTTTCAAACTTAAATTTACTTCTGGAATGGGTGACATGGATTCAAGACGGGTTGAAATTTATGAATGTAAGTAGTATGCATGTTTTTATTTCTCTTTGCAACATTATGCCTAATACGTACGTTATTCAATGACTATTATTTGCTTATCACAGATGCTGATGAAAATGAGATTCGTGCTCAAGAGGAATTTATCAGATATCTGTACACTGACAAAGTTGAGCTCACAAAAACAATGCCATTAGCTTCTTGACGAGATGGAATTTCTATTCAATGGACATCAATCATCCCATTAGCGTGAAATGTCAAGAAATTATTGTTGATGGATTGAATGAGCAAAACGTGTTAGAGTTCCAAAAGTCATTCTTCCTCGACCGATCCTCTCCTTATCATCATCTCAGAAAGGCTTGCATTCAAACCTTAATCAGATATTGGCCATCCATCAATGAAAGGTATTCCAAGAGACAAATCATGGAATACATGTCGTTTGATCGATATATCAAAGTCACACAGGCCTATTTGAAAATATTTACAAAGCGTACTGCTAAACTTCAGCAACAACTGCAAACTGTTCAACAACTGCAAACAACCCCAACAGCGCTTCAGAATTGATGAGCATGTGCATCCAATAAACAAGACAATACGCAGACAATTTACTTTCCTTGCATGATAGAAATACTATGATCCCAGGATTACTCTGTTGGGAGGATGTTAAATTGAGGGTATTCTCTAGAATAGCCACCTGGCAAGAAACCACAACAATCCAAAAAGAATGAAGCTTGTCACAACCACATAAAATCGATGATTTGAAAAAGGACCTCCATCCTCCATTCCATCATGGTCCTTTTCATCTACTCCGTTTGTTTCATCAAAATCGCAATAATTATTCTCTCTCGCCAATACTCGACGTCTCAATTCATCTCTCTCTTGCTCATTGTCACATCGAACCACTCTCATTTTCAATCCAAAATGATCAGAAGCAAACAAGTAGTCATAACCAGAATCCACCTTCATTAAGGAAGAAGCATTCAAACAGAAACGAACGATCTTCCACCACAATGGCACTCTCCATTTGGCACGATTAGTAATCCGGGGTTCATCATTATTCGTGACCTCATTCAACAACTCTTGATGATGTGGCAAAGATCTCTTGTTGCTAAAAAACAATTCTCTCAACGGCCGATTGGCAAATAATTTAACTTTGCAAGATGGAGCACACAAGCTCGATTCATGCATTAATATACGGTCTAATCTCATTCTTCGAATTTCCATTCCATAAAACATCCATCGCACCAAATCATTCAAACTCGAATCAAATGTGTAACCTTTCGAAGTTCGTGTCTCATTCCAAGCATCAATAAAATTCATATCAGAAATGACAACGTCTTCCTTTTCATCATGCAAATTTAAATCTCCCATTAAAATAACATCTAATTTTGAGTTAGTGGAACCTTCATCATTTTTTGTAGCTCTTTGCAACAATGGATGAGAAATGATGGCCAATAATTCATGCCGCCGCTTCATTGCAAATTCTGTCATGGCAGTAGTATGTGCTCCAATGATACATAATTGTGCGGAATGATCGGTGACGGTAGTTCTATTATTGAACATGTTCGAATGCATTTTGGGCACATGTGAAAAGAAGGCATAAATCACTGGACGACTTTCATGGATTTTCAATTCCATATACATGTAATCTGGAGCATATTTTGAGAGAATTAAGTTTCCCATTTTTCTTCCTAATGATTCATTCAAAGTGTCACTTGTTCTCAAGCTGCCAAATGAATGATCATTTTCAACTTTAAAAATGTCACTAAAATAGTAATTCGTTTTGAAAAACTCATCTTGTTGCAAGATTTTCAAAAACTCTGCAGTAACTTCATTCAACACAAGAATATCGAAATTTTCTTGTTTCAATAACTGAACTGTGTATGCGTAGCGTTGTCTCGACCGAATGATGGGTTTAATAAAAAACGGCACCAAATCAAACAAGACGTTAAAAGTTCCAATTTTTAAACCCAACTCACGAGATTCTCCAATCAATCCTTCCTTCTCATCATCATTTTTCATTGATTGAAAAAGATACTTTTCCGATGGAATTATTTTTGAAAGCAAGCGAGTCCATTCTTCTAAATCTTCACATTGTTCCGTGCTATTACTACAACTAGTCAATGCTTTAAAACGATTTTCATAAAATTTCCATTCCTTCCTCCGAGTGGAACACTTGGCAATTTTCAAACGGACGCACGTGCGGGGAAGATTTGGTTGTTGTTGTTGTTGTTGGGAGGACATTTTTTTTGTAAATTCGACGCAAAAAAAATGAACACAAATGAAGACGTTGTAATGAATAGTATCAACCAAACATTGATGACCCACTCAGAAGCTTTCGGAATCATCTTTAAACATATTGAGAATTTCTCAAAAACATTGGACGGATTATCTAACCACATCAATAATCGGAAACAAAAGGTAAAGTCAGTTAAATTAGTCTCCGACAGCAACCAACCAATTAAACCTAAACAACCTCTTCCTCCAAAAACAACACTCATAGAACAAACTCCATCCCCTGCACATCCTTATCGAACTGATGGACCATCAAACCAAATATCTAAAATCAAAAATATTACACATCCAACAAACAAATCGAAAATCAACAATCAAAATAAGACAACAAACTTCATCACCAACACAAACCTCACCAAACCAATTGAAACAAGCACAAACCTCATCAAACCAATTGAAACAACTTCAAAGCCCCAAAGTCAACCCCAGCTTCAATCTAAGAGCCCACCTATCAACACCAGCTTCAACCTGAATGAATCGCAATCGTCATACTTGCAAATAGCCAAGACAGCCAAGAACATTACATTTGATCCAACAAAAAACTCCGCAAATCAAATCCTACAATACAACAACAACCATGTACCCTCCTGCTAAAAGAGCTAAAACAATTAACTATTCTCACTGTGTATCTATTTACCTCAGTAAGCATATCGACTCAGACATCACTGAATTTATTACAGATGCAGTCAAAGAAAAACTTACATCATGGTACATACCTAACAACAAGACGCACGTACTCCAACTTGTCTGTAACAATCATGAAGATTATGTATCAACCTTGGGAATTTTAAACTCACAATCAACAAGAGACTCCAGTCCATTCAAATACGTTGTGACTCCTATGAATTTCTCACCAGCTGAACACACCCTCAAATATCATACTTCATCATATGACGAGATGATGAAGTATACTACACATTATCAAAAATTTTTGGAAAAGAACTAATGGAGTTAAAGAAACTAATACCAGTTATGACAGAGTCCAAAAGCTTTATAAAATCAGAATAGCAGTTGAATCTCTTGAAGATAAAGAATATTTTATGGCAAGGAAATATTCTGAATACCGATCCATTGACCAGATCATAACAGAATCTAAGCTTAACTGCTCTTGCAATTTTTCATCCCTCTACACAGAGAAAGATATCAAAACTGCGATACAAAAGATGGTGGAAAAAAGCAACTGTGTCTTCCAATCAAACCACTTAGAGATTATTAACAAACCTAGCCCATATCGCCCTGGAGAGCATTATTATATAGCCAATTACAAAGCAACTAATGTTGCAGAATTGGAAAAAATTACAAAATTCCCAACAAGTATCACTCCACCAAATGGCACAAAACCAACCTCAAAAAACTCATATCTACAACCAAATATTTGGTAGAAAAATTCAAAAACAACAAGAAAACGAAGTGACTGGTGCAACCAATAATTTCCAATTCAATAATGACCTCTCAGCATTAGAAAAGAATCACAAATCACTTCAAGTAGAATGTACTGAAAACTCAATCAAACTGGAATCACATTCTAAACAAATACAAAACATCACCAATACACTAACAGACCACACAAAATCCATACAGACCATTTTTGAAAAACTCAACGAAATAGCTTCCAAAATGGAAAATATTGAATTACATTTGACAAAACCGTACCATCAATTAATTCATGAATCCAAGGATGATGTAGAAGATGAAGATGATGAATCTTATCACCCAAAACCAAATGAAAATAGTGATGATGAAATGGAATATGACGAAGAAGAAGATATAGTAGAACCTAGAAGAGGTGATAAACCTCTTGGAAATAAGAACAATTAAGTCACCAAAATGTAATTTGAAAATTGGCTGTTTTAACTGCAACGGGCTCATAAAGACAGCCACAAAAGAAATATTGACAAATGAAATCAAAGGGATGTGCTACAATCATAACATCCAAATCATGTCAATTACTGAAACACACTTAAAAACATATGAAGATCA